>NC_084633.1:11576705-11584205 GCF_033978795.1 Nerophis ophidion | reverse complement strand
TTACAATATGTAGTGTTTTTTGCAACATATTACGGTAAATGGAAAAACTTTACCATCGTTTTTATTGTATTCTGGCTACTGAGCTGCCAATTTTTTACCATTTAAAAAAAACAAAAAAAACAAAAAAAACTGATACAGTTTTACCATTTGATTATTATATATGTCTTTACATACACTGTAATTTTTTGTTATTTTTTACAGTAAAAAACTAACAACTCAATCACAAGAATTTTACTATAAAATGTAAAGTGTTTTTTGCAACATATTACAGTAAATGGAAAAACTTGAGTTTAGTTTTTATTTATTCTGGCAACTGAGCTGCCAATGTTTTCCAATTTAAAAAATAAATAAATAAATCAATCAAAATTTTTTTTTAAAAAAAAGTGAAACTTTTATTATTAACATTACCATTTGATTATTATATATATTTTTAACGTACACTGTAAATGTTTCCTTTTTTTAAAATTTTTTAAGTAAAACAAAGTAGCAACTCAATCACCAGAATTTTACTATAAAATGTAAGGTGTTTTTTGCAACATATTACAGTAAATGGAAAAACGTTACCATCGTTTTTATTCTATTCTGGCAACTAAGTTGCCAATTTTTTACCATTGAAAAAAACCGCGATACTGTTTTACCATTTGATTTTTTTTTTACGTACACTGTAAAAAATTGTTTTTTTTTTTACAGTAAAAAAAACCCAGCAACTCAATCACCAGAATTTTACAATAATATGTAGTGTTTTTTGCAACATATTACGGTAAATGGAAAACCTTTACCATCGTTTTTATTTTATTCTGGCTACTGAGCTGCCAATTTTTTACAATTAAAAAACAAAGAAAAACAAAAAAAAACTGATACAGTTTTACCATTTGATTATTATATATTTTTTTACATACAGTGTAATTTTTTTTTTTTTTTTACAGTAAAAAACTAGCAACTCAATCACAAGAATTTTAGTATAAAATGTAAAGTGTTTTTTGAAACATATTACAGTAAATGGAAAAACTTGAGTTTAGTTTTTATTTATTCTGGCAACTGAGCTGCCAATTTTTTACAATTTATTAAAAAAAAAACTATGATACTGTTTTACCATTTGATCATTATATATTTTTTTTACGTACACTGTAAATGTTTATTATTTTTACAGTAAAAAACTATCAACTCAATCACCAGAATTTTACTATAAAATGTAAAGTGTTTTTTGCAACATATTACGGTAAATGGAAAAACTTTACCATCATTCTTATTTTATTCTGGCAACTGAGCTGCCAATTTTTTCCAATTTAAAAATAGAAAATAAATAAAATAAAATAAAAAGTGATACTGTTTTACCATTTGATTATTACATATATTTTTTACGTACACAGTAAATGTTTGTTATTTTTTGCAGTAAAAAAGTAGTAACTCAATCACCAGAATTTTACAAGGTGTTTTTTGCAACATATTACAGTAAATGGAAAAACGTTACCATCGTTTTTATTCTATTCCGGCAACTAAGCTGGCAACTTTTTACCATTAAAAAAAAACCGTGTTACTGTTTTACCATTTGATTTTTTTTTTTACGTACACTGTAAAAAATAGTTTTTTTACAGTAAAAAAAAACAGCAACTCAATCACCGGAATTTTACAATAAAATGTAGTGTTTTTTGCAACCTATTACGGTAAATGGAAAACCTTTACCTTCGTTTTTATTTTATTCTGGCTACTGAGCTGCCAATTTTTTATCATTTAAAAAAACAACAACAAAAAAATCTGTCATACTGTTTTACCATTTGATTATTATATATTTTTTTACGTACACTGTAAATGTTTCTTATTTTTTACAGTAAAAATCTAGCAACTCAATCACCAGAATTTTACTATAAAATGTAAAGTGTTTATTGCAACATATTACAGTAAATGGAAAAACCTTACCATCGTTTTTATTTTAATCTGGCAACTGAGCTGCCAATTTTTCACCATTAAAAACAAAACAAAAACTGTTTTACCATTTGATTAGATGTAAAACATTGTGTTTTTACAGAAAAGAAAACTAGCAACGAAATCACCAGAAATTTACAATAAAATGTAGTGTTTTTTTGCAACATATTACGGTAAATGGAAAAACTTTACCATCGTTTTTATTTTATTCTGGCTACTGAGCTGCCAAATTTTTACCATTAAAAAAACTGTGATACTGTTTTACCATTTGATTATTATATATTTTTTTTTACGTACACTGTAGAAATGTGTTTTTTTTACTGTAAAAACCTAGCAACTCAATCACCAGAATTTTACTGTAAAATTTAATGTATTTTTGCAAGATATTACGGTAAATGGAAACAATTTACCATCATTTTTATTCTATTCTGGCAACCGAGCTGCCAATTTTTTACCATTTAAAAAAAAATTACAAAAAAATAAAAATTGTGATACTGTTTTACCATTTGATCATTATATATACATATTTTTTACGTACAGTGTTGAAAAAAAATTACAGTAAAAAAAAAAAGTAACTCAATCACCAGAATTTTACTATAAAATGTAATGTGTTTTTTTTCAACATGTTACGGTAAATGGAAAAAATGTACCATAATTTTTATTCTATTCCGGCAACTGAGCTGCCAATTTTTTACCATTCAAAAACAAAATTGTGATACTGTTTTACTATTAACAGTAAAAGAAACAATCATATCTAACAGTAATAACACCGGCAGCTCATTCAACAGAATTTTGCCGTAAAAAGAAAAAACAGTTGTAGAGTTTTTTAAATTTTCAGTAATATGCTGTAAAAAAAACATTGCAATTTTACAGTAAAATATATTGTAATTTTTTATTTATTTACATTTTTATTGACATCCAGCATAAGACATTCCTATCCATTACATCATATTTACATACATCATGCATTTAATGTCTGCCCTAAATGTCAATATTTCTTTGTTTATATCCCAGCGATGCCCCCCACCCCACCCCAAAAGAAAGAAACAGCAGGAAAACAAAATAGTATATATATATATATATATATATATATAAATATATATATATATATATATATATATATATATATATATATATATATATATATATATATAAGTTGTTTTCCTTTATTTAATCAAATTATTTGTCATTATATTGTCATTTTTACAGTGAACAATTTGATTGATAACTTTCTCTAAAACCAAAAGTCAAGCAGAAATGTAATTATTTTAACAAAATAAAATGTTTGGAAAGTATGATAATATATTTTTGCTATACCGGATAATATTGAAGTTGAAAAGGTACGCAATGTCATGCGGTACCTGCATTTTTTTCCTGTTAAAAAAGAAAGAAAAAATACATTTCGTATGAAAAGACAAAGTACTTTATTGATGCATATTATTTCCAGGCCTTTGTGGGCCACATAAAATGATGTGGCGGGCCAGATCTGGCCCCCAGGCTTTGAGTTTGACATCCTTACCTTAAAGAGTATATGGAAGGAACATTCCACCTGTCCATACTCCCTCCCTCACCGTGCTCTCCTCACTCCCACCCCCGTCCCCTCATCTAACAGCCTACCCTGGACGAACCCTGGGGGACGCAGCCACAGGTGGGTGCGGGTGGGGCTTACCTGTGCATGGCGCTGCCCCTTCCTTGCCACCCCCCCTCATTAGGCCACAATAATAGGTACACTGTCTAATCAGAAACACACAATAATACACATATTTTGCCTGTGTCACTCGAAACTCAGCTTCATGTACCTAATGTTGTGGCCAACAAAGATATTTGACGTAAAATGTGTGTGTGGAGGGGGGGTTGCATGCATACTTCCGGCTTCCTGCAAAAAGTATGAATGGGTTTGAAGGCAATGTCGCTCATCTTTGGCTGAATTCATTCAAATTGGGACCGGACAGAACCTGTGGCCTTTCCAAACACAACATATTGTACACGCCTTCCATAATGCTGCTATTAAACAAAAAAAGGCGCCGCTTGCACTGTAGGTTAGCGCTCTAAAGTGTAAGTCAGCGTTTTCTTGATGCTAGAGTAGAAAGGGGATTCATTCGGCTCCCTTTCGTCGCGGTTTACCTGACACATGAAACGTGACGAATTGGGGAGTGGGGGGGTGGGTGTTTTGTGGAAATTCCAACTTTGAACACATGTAGAGTGGCGCTTTCCATCATTTTCAGCAGACTGCATTGCAAAAGGATCACCCAGGAATGGGGCTGTATGAATCCCTTCCCTACTGTATAATACCGCATTTACTGAAACTGTGCTTCTTTTTTGGCCTGGAATCATGTGCCCTCGCTGTCCTCTCTGTGCTCTAAATCAGGCCGATTGTGCAAGTTCTCCCACTTAAAATGATGACAGAGGTCTGTAATTTTCATCATAGGTACACTTCAACTGTGAGAGACAGAATGTGAAAAAAAATCCAGGAATTCACATTGTAGGAATTTTAAAGAAATATTTTGTAAATTATGGTGGAAAATAAGTATTTGGTCAACCATTCAAAGCTCTCACTGATGGAAGGATGTTTTGGCTCAAAATCTCACGATACATGGCCCCATTCATTCTTTCCTTAACACGGATCAATCGTCCTGTTCCCTTAGCAGAAAAACAGCCCCAAAGCATGATGACCAAGAAGAACGCGGAGTTGGAATATAATTACAACACTTTATGTACATATTTATATACATATTTATATAATATTTACATATTTATATAATATGTAACTACAAGCTCCATTCACAGACAGAGTCCCATTGCTTTTATGAGCAGTTGAGCGAGTCAAAAGCCCCCAAAAAATAAAAATACATTTTATTTTTTATTTTTTTAATTTTTTTATTTGTGGCAGCTGTAATTCTTTCGTGGCGGGCCGCCACAAATAAATGAATGTGTGGGAAACCCTGTATATATGTATATATATATATATATATATGTGTGTTTGTATATATATATATATATATATATTTGTATATATATATATATATATATATATATATATATATATAATTTTTTTTAAAGGCTTTATTTTTTCTGAGTGCCAAAAGATGGGACCCGCGTACCACATTTGGACTCTAGTCCATGATCCAGCACAGTGGTTCTCAAACTTTTTCCACCAGTTACCACCTCAAGAAAAACTATACTCTGAGTACCATCATAAAGACCAAGAATAAAACACAGTAGCGTAGTACGCTCAAGTATTCATTAAAAATAAGGCAGATGTTTTAATTAACAAGTGTATTTTTTATGTTTGGCCACTGAAACATTACACAAAGTATAAACACTAATACTGTGTTTGAATATAGGAAACTAAAACACTGTATTTAAATCAAGTGATTCTATGGCGTACCACTGGATCAGGGGTCGGCAACCCAAAATATTGAAAGAGCCATCTTGGACCAAAAATACAAAAAACTAATTAAAAGCCTTGTATAAGTTTTATAATGAAGGCAACACATGATGTAAGTGTCTATATTAGCTATATTAGCCTACTATCAAAGGCTGACAGAAATCTTCGTTGACAGAAATGTTGTATTTTCATTTTTATTAATTTTTGCAACATTGGAAATCACCAGTAAAATGGAGGCTTTTCACAGGATGCCATAACTTCTGGAAATTACTGGCTCAGAATGGCCAAAGGTGTAGATGTGTGTGTCCAAGTTGAAGGAAACGGCAGGCCCTCTTCTTCTAATGGATTTATTACAATCTCTGCAGCTGGGTAACATTTGCTGTGGTCTGGAACAACATTGCACACAAACAACTATGAGAATTGCAGACAATATTACATACAGTTGATGTGTCATGAGACATGAAAATATAAATTAAACACACAGAGGAAGTAAAGGAAATTTAATGAGATCAAATATACCTACAAATGAGGCATAACAACTCAACATGTACATACAGCTAGCCTAAATAACATGTTAGCATTGATTAGCTTGCAGTCATGGATTGACCAATATGCCTGATGAGCACTCCAGCAAATCAATAAAATCAACAAAGCTCAACTTTGTGCATTCACGCACAGTATAAAACGTTTGGTGGACAAAATAAGACAAAGGAGGAATGGCATAAAACACGTCTTTTTCTGGCAACATCGGGAAAAAGTTGAACATGTAAACTACGGTGAGTTCAAGGATCGCTGAAATTAGTGGGACAAAACGGTGCTTGCCAAATACTCTCATCAGTGGAGCATGTTTAATATAAACGGTGGGATTTCTGACAATTAGGAAGGTTTGAAAATATATTACAACAACAAAATATATTACAACAACAAAATATACTTTTTCCATTTTCACACATCTCTGAATGAGGTCCAGGGAGCCACTAGGGTGACAATAAAAAGAGCCGCGGGTTGGTGACCCCGTATGACTAGTGGTACACGTACAACAGTTTGAGAACCACTGATCTGGCATATACTGTATATATTTATTAGCGCGGCCCTGGTGTGTATTCTGATGATAATTTGAGTTCCATATTTGGATCCTTGATAAAGTGCAGGTGTGACGGTGCATACTGATGGCTCTGCTACAAGACAGCTGGCAAACACTTTTTTTTTAAAAGTTTCCCGGTTTAGATTTGAACCAGTCTCTACTTCTCTGCTATCTTGTCACGTATCTATCATTTCCCCACAGATGGGGAAATTACATCCAAGCCCATGGTGCTGTTCCTCGGACCTTGGAGTGTAGGAAAGTCCTCCATGATTAATTACCTCCTGGGCTTAAATGACAGCCCTTATCAGCTCTACACAGGTTGGTACTCAGTTCTAGTCATACGCAATCCTCAATTGTACTCAGTACTTGGTCATCATCAAGTCAAACACAAGAGCATCACCTCAGTCACCCCCAGATCTCCAACACTTGGTCCAGTAAATCTCTGGTTTGACGTTTTTTGTACCATACAGTAAATATTAGGGGTGTCAAAAAATAGATTTGTGATTGAATCGCGATTCTTACTTGCGACAATTTTTAATCAATTTTTTAGGAGGAAATAGGTCAGGAAGAAACAGAGGCTAACGTGTGTGTGTGTATGTATGTATGTATGTATGTATATATATATATATATATATATATATATATATATATATATATATATGTATGTATGTATGTATATATTTATATATTTATATATGTATGTATGTATATATTTATATATTTATATATGTATATTTATATATATATATTATATGTGTATATATATATATGTATATGTAAGTATGTATATATATATTATATGTCTATATTTATATGTGTATATGTGTATATTTATATATATATATATTATATGTGTATATTTATATGTGTATATTTATGTGTATATGTGTGTATATATATGTATATTTATATGTGTATATATGTATATGTGTATATATATGTATATATATATATATATGTGTGTGTGTATATATATATATGTGTGTATATATGTATATAAATGTGTATGTGTGCATATATATATATATGTGTATATATATATGTATATAAATGTGTATGTGTGTGTATATATATGTGTATATATATATGTATATAAATGTGTATG